>NC_047107.1:44671055-44701055 GCF_902500255.1 Thalassophryne amazonica
TATGTTATTTGTGTCCAATTAGATGCTACTTACCCTTATGGTATTCCATTTACCATTGTTGGTATTAGATCATCATTGTTACACTGTTACTTATCCTCGTGGTATTTTCATTGCCATTGTTGGTGTTGAGAAAAAAAAAAAAAAAAAAAAAAACATTGTTACCTGTGGTAATGTCTTATATAAGATACAAGTTATTATGTATGTGTGATTTTGTATATGTGCATAAGATTCTGACTGGTTGTTTATGAGGTTTTCTGAAATGACTTAATAAGGATGCGACTGTTGTTTTTGTTTTTTTGTGAGTGTATTAATTTGTAACTTGGGGTGGGGTTCAATAAGTTTAAGTTCTCCTCACTCCATTTTGAGCATCCATGTAACGTTGTTATCGTTGTGTTGTCTGATTTAAGTTCACATTTAACTAAATTTTGGACTTAACTCCTTCTGTTACAGTTTTGTCTGGCCTGCACTTGGCACTTCTTCCAAATAAAAGCACTAACTAACTAAATATGCATTTTGGGGTTTGTCCACCTGAGTGCACAAAAATGTGAAAGGAAACATGCAAATAGGTAAAGTTTGCACATGCAACATGATTCATCAAGATCAAAATGAAATTAAGTGGCTGCCGATAGCATCTGTATTTTGTGATTTTGCAACCTTGGTGTTAACTTACTGCTCTCAATGGATTGCTATTCCAGCAGCACAGGCCGCACAACATTAAAAAAAAAAAAGTTAACTTTTGGGGCATATTTAACTTGACTTGTTTCTTTAAGAATAAATGTCTCCACAGGTGGACCACAAACAGATGCACATATCAGAGTCTGTGTGGGACATCATGGCTGTGCGCAACAGATGCACAACACTTGAACACACTCATGCACTGGCTATTACAACAAGCAAACACAATTAATTATTGCCCCATCCATGGTATTTTAGGAAATTGGTGAATAATTATGCTTGGGTCTGCAGTTTGTCACAGTTGTGTATATGTGTTCCACACAGGGAGGGGTCCATTACGGCTTTGCTATCATGAGAGCCTGAAAACGCTTTTGTTTGAGTGGAATGGCCTGTTGTTTTTGAAATACTAAAATGATATGGATTTGAGGGTAATTAAATTCCTACACCTTTGAATGTAATTATCACAACTGGACTATTAAATGCAATAACACTTTTAGGAATTAAAATTATACCACAATTCCAATGTAGTAGGACACCGAAGAGGCTAATTATATGCTGGTGGTTAACACAGGTCTTGCTTCAATTGATAGATGGTCGACCTTGCCAATTTCATTGGTGTCGGAATTCATAATTATCAGATTAAGAATGTTTATATACATAAAGAAGGATTTTCTTAAAGAAAAAAAAACCTGGGAAATTTCAACTCCAGTCTTCCTGGGGGCACATGGAAGATGTAAACTTATGATTTGTTCTATTTTCATATAGGAAAATCCTTCTTTTTGCCACTTCATCATACCGCTCTGAGTGGTGATGCAATGGAGAATAATTGTGCCATGCACAGTTTGTGCAATCACAGCCACACTAGCCTATAAATCCTTCAGAGTAGTCTGGGTGGTTTGGTGTCGTCTCTCACTAGCGTCCCTCATGCACAATTTCTCAGTTTTGTTTAGAAATGCTGACTCCAGATAGATTTACTTTACTGTACAGTAAGCAAGACCCTTCGGCTGCTCCCTTGTTTTCACTCAGGGTCGCCACAGCAGAGGACCTGCATATCAATTTGGCATAGGTCTTACACTGGATGCCCTTCCTGACGCAACTCCACATTACATGGAGAAATGTGACAGGGGTGAGGTTTGAACCAGGAACCTTCCTCACTGAAACTAAGCGCACTAACCACTTGACCACCACCCCACTTTATTGTACAGTACCATACTGTAATTTTTTTTTAATGACTGATGTAAATGAAAGCAAAGACATATTCAATAACTTGGAACCATTCATGTTGTAAACTAGCTATAAAAGTTGTGCGTACTAAAAAAAAAAAATCCTTGTGTTTGCTCGATTAGTTATTAGCTCTGAAAAGTGAGGCTCTGTATATTAACAGTGGTAACTCCTAAATGGTTTATGCACTATTTTTGTGAAATTCTAAACACATACATCTTCAATGTTTCATTTCAACTTGACAGTGATCGAGCTGAAATGTTAGAAGCAAAGTTATAAGCTTTGCTTCTGGTACACTGTTAAGTTGTTCTTTTTGTTATTGTTGGTCTGTGTGCTGAATAAATAAATTCATTCATTTATTCATTCAGTGGTGGTGTACAGAGGCAACATTATGAAAATTATGTTGCTGTCCAAAAAGCTATGGCTGTAACTGTATGACTTCATATCAGTACTGAACAGTATTGAATAGTGCTATTAAATATTAATGCTGACAAATTACGTATACTGTATTTGTTGTCTTTCTGATGCCTGATTCTGTTTTAATTTTTCTCTCTGTTTGAGGTGCAGCTCCATCCAGAGATGGGTGTGGTGTCTCTTTCTGCAACCCTCCTGTCCTGTGCACGGCAACATTTCCTCTATATTGTTTTGTGAATTGTTTTGTAATTTCTGTCGATAGCATGGCCCTTTAAAAGCATCAGCCTTTAAAGTGAAATATACAGTTAGAGGTGATGTGAATTGATCCCAATGCCAAATTTCAGGATGGTTCCGCTTTTGCAGAGGATCTATAATGTATGTGATCTCTGAGTGCACTTGTAGTTCTTACAGACATTTCCATTTTCTCCTGTTGCTTTAATCTGACTCAAATTTCCCCTCTGCTCTTGCGTGCGTCACCTGCTGTCCCTTCACATCCCTTCCTTGTTGCCTCACCTCATGTTCACCCCCTCAGGCTGTGGCAACATGTTCACTACAATCTGCCAACACAGTGCTCTCATGACTCCCCAGGCCTCCCCGTCACCCTAAACACCCCTTCTTGCACTTTTAGGCCCTTTTATTTTATTCATGAGCTTCCTGAGACTGCTGTCACATCTCATCTGGGCCTCAAGAAGGCACAGTGTAAATAATGGAGCATCCCCAATAATGTGTTCAATGGTGACACAGAGCACACACCATATGTTCAGATAGAGAGCAACACACTACAATGGGTGCTTTTTGCCTCTCCAACACACAATATTTACCTCTGTCAAGGGTTATGTCATAGCCAACCACAGACAAACCAACAAACTGGGGTGTCTGATCATGATCCTTAAAGATAAGCTCTGATGTGATACTGTCATATCATAGATGCTTTGACATAATGCAGAGGAACTACAGAACAACAGCAAATGGGAGTTTGTGCCCATATCTGCTCTGTGTAGCAAAGAAGGAGTGCGGGAGCTGCACAGCAGGTTGTGGTCCCATCTAAGGTCCATGCAGAACTCGGGTGTGATAGAGAGAAAAAAAAAATATATGAAGAGGTCACATTTTATTTTATTATATAGATGGCTTGGAATACCATTGTGTGCACACAAAACACATTAGTTCTCACATTTAATATTCATGTATAGTGCCAAGCTGGGCACGCACAGAATGTGCAAAATTGAGAGTGACCATGAGTGACAAATGGTTATTATATATCGGCTAAATAGATCCTTGTCATTTGATTGGTGCTTTGTACATCATATGATATTGATGATTCGTCACATTTGACATTGTGCTCCATAGCGTGTAATTTTGGTTCTATCCACAACCTGCGTATTTAATCCTATATTAACAAAACTGTTTAAGGACTTGTGGCCCGTTCTTGGGCCGACTGTGCTGGAAATGGTTAATCTTTCATTAAGCTCTGGTTCTGTTCCTGGGTGTTTTAAATCTGCAGTGATTAAACCATTGATTAAGAAATCTGGTCTTGACCCTGGTGTATTGAGTAATTATAGGCTGATATCAAATCTGTCATTCTGCTCTAAAATTCTGGAAAAGTGGTCTCACGGCAGCTTGTGGACCATCTTACTGAGAATTATCTTTTTGAGCCACTTCAGTCTGCTTTTAGAAAATATCACTCCACAGAGACAGCGCTTTTCTGTGTGCAATGGATTTGGACATCACGATGGGTTTAGTACTTTTAGATCTTAGTGCTGCATTTGATACTGTGGATCATCATGTTTTCTTGATAGGCTGGAAAATTACTTTGAGATTACTGGAAGTGTTCTTGCTTGGTTGATGTCATACTTGTCCAGTCGTTCTTATTGTGTTGTGTATAATAACACTATTTCTGGCCTTGGTGAAATGAAATTTGGGGTTCCACAGGGGTCTGTGTTAGGCCCTTCTTTTAACACAAAAGAAAAAGCAAATCCACTACGCCGTAAGCTGTCTGGGACGTCTATAGGTAAAGTGGAACCACTGTCGGATGAGGAGCGCTCAACAAATTTCTGCTGGAAATTTTCGCTGTACTGAGAAAAGCAGTGTACATGAAGAAGCCAGTGCATGGCATCAGCTTTGTACTACATCATCAGGATTGTTTTTGAATTATCTGACTGTTGTCAGTTGACTGAGAACAATTTTGGATTGGATTGGACTGCTATTTAAAATTCCTGTTGGAGTGTTCGGAACCTGTTGACATTAAAGGACCAGTGATGCACACCAAAATGTAAGTCCCTTTTCTCTTGTTTCTAAATTAATAAAATATCAAATTGTTAGCCCTTATCTAAACAAATAATGAATGTTTTTTCATGCTCGTGTCTTATTCCCCATCACATTCTCTTAGGTCATGAGATCAAGCTCTGCTTGTAGTTCCTCAGACCAAGCTCAAACTTAGAGGTGATAGAGTTGACCTGCCTCTCTGTATCAGGCAGGTGGATTCACCTCTTGTCTTTAAATCTCTCCTTAAAACATATTTGTTTTCTTTGGCTTTTGGCTAGGGGGTTGATGATTGTACTGTTTGAAAGACTTATATTGCTGCCACCGTTATTTACCATATCAATCAATCAATCAACTTTTTTCTTATATAGCGCCAAATCACAACATGATTATTTATTTATTTATGTCTTTGTTGTACAGCACTTTGGTCAACCTTGTTGTTTTTAAATGTGCTCTACAAATAAACTGGATTGGATTGGATTTGTTCAATGGTACAAATATTTCATAAAGTGAAAGAAGAAATGTTCCATTCAACGAGGCTCATTTTACAGATAATAGCAAACATGGAAATACATTTATTGACCCCAGAATACATTTTGTTTGCTCAGAGAAAGTTCTGCCTCCTACGTGATTATTTAAATAACAAGCAAGATACTCACATGAATGACATTACACAAATAATGAATGTTTATGAGTTCAATGGCATGAATATTTCATGAGGTGAAAGCTGGACCAAACCATTCAACAAGGCGAAGCCGAGTTGAATGGTTTGTTCCAGCTTTCACCAAATTAAATATTCATTCTTTTGAAAGAATGTAAAAACATTCATTATTTGTTTTATATAATGGCTAAAATAGATCCTTATCATTTGATATCTTATTAATTTATAAACAACAGAAAAGAAACTTACATTTTGGTGTTCCACTGTAACGTGTAGACCAGTGATGCTGTGCAATGACTTCGGACTTCCATTAAAAAAAAAGACTTTGTGTAGTTCCTCAGTCCAGCCAAAAATCACATCAGCGTTTCATTTGATTAGATTATCATGCATCCAGATGGCTTACAGCGGAGTGGATCTTGTGTGTGTGTGTGTGTGTGTGTAGCAGCGCGCACACACACACACACACACACACACACACACACACACACACACAAACGCAACCAGCTCGGTCGACTCCTTGGTCGACAGAAATGAGTCCAGCTTTTCTTTCTCTCTTCCTGCTAACAGACAACACAGTGGATTTGTATTTTGTGTGTGTGTGTGTGTGTGTGTGTCTTACAAGAATTAGCAGCGTCAGTTAGCTCAATCAAATTATGTCTCGGGAGAATCGTTGTCCCCCACGCGCGCGTGCACACACACACAACCTGGTCGGCGCTTGTGCGTGCGTATACTACCAAAAAAAGAGACTATGTATGTCCTCAGTGCAGCAAAAAAAAATCACGTCAGAAATGAGTCCATCTTTTCATTCCAACTTCCTGCTAACAGCCTCCAGGCAGCACAGTGGATTTGTTTTGTGTGTGTGTGCACGCACATGTGTGGGTGCGTGTGCATGTGCATGCACGAGCATGTGTGGGCACGCACAATCACGTGCACGCATGTGTACGAGGATGTGCGCGCACGTGTGTGTGTGCAGAGTGCAGTGGTACCAAGCGTATGGAACTAAATTTGCACTCTAAATGGAACCAAGGCGCACTCTAAATGCAATGCAACACAAATGGGATGAATTAATCCATGTCATGTGACATACAAAGCACCAATCAAATGACAAGGATCCACTCAGCCTTATATAAATCTGCTTAACAGCCCATTTTCAGTGTGACGATTAGCTTGGTGTTTGCTGACGGTGAATGAAAAGCTGCTTGCAGTTGACCAGCGCTGAGGTCATGATCCTGGAAAAATTTTCAGCATACTTAAAATCATGCCGGCAAGAACTGAGATCTGCTACGGCTACATCACCTCCACCAGTATGCTGGTATCGCTCTGTTCCCATCTGCTGGTGTTTGCTGGTCAACATCAGAGCCTTTACTAGATATACCACCTGGTCTGGATCCCTTGGGCATGAAGAAATTTGAAGCAATATATAGAACCTGTCTCAATGATGCACCAGCCGCAAGTGATGCAATCACAAAATTATGTAAAATTCATGAAGACAGTCACCTGATGGCATAATCACTGAGCTGCTGATCAGCTCTGCCAAGCTATGCTACTGGTCTAAGGACTGCGCAACAAAAGCGCCCACCCTCCACGACAGCAGTTACACTATGCCCTGTGTGGTAAATGGACTTCATTTTTATAACACTTTCAGAAACAGAATCTCACTGTGCTTTACAATGATGCCTCAAATTCTCTCTCTCTCTCTCTCTCTCTCACACACACACACACACACACACACACACACACACACACACACACACACACACACACACACACACACACACACACACACACACACACACACACACACACACACGTCATGGTGCTGCCATACAAGGTGCTCCCTACACACTGTGAGCAACGTGGGGATTAAGGACCTTGCCCCAGCTTCTTGGTGATTTTCTGGCCTGATGGGGGTTTGAACCAAGGAGCATCCAGTCTCAAGCCCACTGCTTGCTCACTAGACCATCACCCTCCCTCTTCTCCTCCTGCCTGGTGGCTCCATCAGCATCCTTCTCCCTTATATAGCCTGGATACCTCCTCTGCATATGTCCTAACCAGTTCAATCTCACCTCTCTGAGTTTGTCTCCAAACCGTACTACTTGTGCTGTCCCTCTGATATGTTCATTCATAGTCCTGTTTAGGGATGGGTATTGATAAGATTTGATTGATATCGATACCATTATCGATTCCACTTATCAATCTGATTCCTTATCGATTCCCTTGTCTTTTTTATTATTTATTTAATATTTATTTCACTCGTTTAAAAGAAAAAAAAAAAAAAAACAGAATAGCAGAAATAAAACTTTACAAACCCTTGAATGAAAAGGAGCAGATTGGAAGAACAAGTCTTATATTTTCTGCCCCTTTTTTACAATACAATCTTACAATATCAAGCATCATTAATCAACATAATTTAACAGATTACATTTCTATGACTTTGTCACATGCCACCGACTTATTTCATAATTTTAACCATTATTTATAAGATTACATCCCTAACAGATTACATTTTAAACTTCAAACATTCTAAACATTATTAACAGATTACATTTTTGGCTTTATCACAGCCCACTGACTTATTTCATAGTTTCATACTTATGAAATACATCTAGTTTAATACGTTTTTTAAATAATTTAAGCAACCTTGATTCTTTGATTTCTTTGTTGAGGTCATTCCATAATTTTACACCATTCACTGCAATACTCCGTTCCTTTATCTTGGTTCTGAATCTTGTTTTTTTTAAAGACTTCTATGCCTTTCAAATTATAACTACTTACTCTTTTTTCAAACATATTTTGAATGTTTATTGGTAACGTATTGTTGTTCACTTGGTACATTGTAATAATTTCAAATAAACTAAATCATGAAATTTAAGTACCCTATACTTAATGAACAATGGACTAGATGGGTCTCTAAAACGACTGTTGCTAATCACTTTTAAAGCTCTTTTCTGCAAAATAAATAAAGGTTGCGTATAAGTTGTACATGTTGATCCCCAGATTTCTACACAATAAGTCAAATATGGAACAATCAATGAATTGTACAATGTTAATAATCCATAACTATTTAATGAATATTTAACTTTATGCAAAACAGCAATAGCTTTCGCTATTTTTCCTTTTATGTAATTTATGTGTGACTTCCATGTAAAATCTTCATCAATCATAACTCCTAAAAATTTCGTTTCTTTTACCCTTTGAATGTCCATTCCATCTATTTTAATGACACATCATTTTTTTACTCTGTCATTAAACAATATGAAATTTGTTTTATTAACATTAAGTGACAATCTGTTTATATCAAACCAATATTTAACTTTTCCCAACTCTGTATTTATCACTTGTGCTACTTCCTGTATATCTGATCCAGAGTAAAATAATGTTGTATCGTCAGCAAATAAAATGCTACCAAGTACATTAGATACATTCACAAAATCATTGATATACAAAATAAACAGTTTGGGTCCAAGTACCGACCCTTGTGGTACTCCACACATAATGTTACACAATTCTGATTTAGTATTATTTATCTGAACAAACTGTTTTCTATTTTCTAAGTAGCTTTTTACCCACTGATGTGCAATCCCTCTTATTCCATATTGTTGTAACTTGTGAAGCAATCTTGAATGATCGATAACATCAAAAGCTTTTTTCAGGTCAATAAAAACACTTACAAAATAAATATATACCTATAATATATCGATACCTCTTGTGAATTTTCTGTGTACTAAAAGTATGCTTTACAAGTTTTCTTTGTCAACAACATTTTATTGAGTCTTATAGTAAATAAATATGATATTGGTCACTGGATCCTTAAACTCTGGACTTAAATAAACTCTACATGGTGGATCATTGATCTTTGAACATAAATAGAAATAAACAAAATCTGTAGTTTTTGTCAAAAGCATTTCCTTCCAGACATTATTGGCGTGAATGTCTTTCCATACATCTGAGCTGAGCTCAGCTGGCTGTGCTGCACATTAGGATATAATTCATAAAGAATGCAGGACGTCTCATTTTGGGAGGAAAAAAACATTTTTAGTTGATTGTAGTTTATTGTCTGTATTACAGTGTTTGGAAAGAGGTGTCATTTTATTTAAAGCGGCAATTCATTTTGAAGTTATTAATTCCGACCAGACTCTGTCTTGGCATAGAGCCGCACAGTGTTTGAAGCTGTGCCAATGGAACAGAGGACGATTCTCGTTTCTTGACTGCAACAAGACAAGAGTCCCAGTTAGTGATTTTAATCCACATAAAAGTGACTCACGATTGACATATTTTAATGGGTTTCAGAGGGGTTAAGAAGCGGAGTTGCCGCTTCTGAAGAGCAGCGAATCAAAGAACCAATGAGCCAGCGGATCGAAGCACTGCTTCATTGTGGAGTCGTGCTGCAGACGCGGGTGATTACAGAGTCGCTGCAGGGTCTGTAGTTAACATAGAGAAATGATCATTTTCCTGACAAACACCCTCAAAAACAGCGGCTGCTCTGAAGGACTCATAAGGGAATTGTTAAGCAAAAAGACTATTGATATCGGTGGATCAAATCATTTCTTAACAATACCCGAAAAGAACTGGATCTCGATACCCAGACTTAGTCCTGTTCATCCACTCAACATCTTCAGCTCTGCCTCCTGTCTTTTTGTTAGTGCCACCATCTCTAAGATGTACAACATAAATGGTCTCACTACTGCACTGTAGACTTTCCCCTTCACTCTTGCAGATATTCTTTGGTCACAAATCCCTCCTGCCACCTTTCTCCACCCCACCTGCAGTCTCTTCTTCACCTCTGTACCACACTCTCCATTACTTCGAATAATTACTCCCAAGTATTTAAAGCCATCTACCTTAACCACCGCTACTCCTTGTAATTCCACCAGGCTCCCTTTATACACATGTTCTCACTATTGAGTCTACTAACTTTCATCCCCCTTTTCCTGGGAACATTTTCACCTCTCTGAGCTCATCTCAACCGGCTGTCTAATCTAACTACAGATCACAATGTCATCTGCAAACATCATAGAAACTGCTGTCTGATCTCATCTGTCAACCTGTCCATCACCACTGCAAACAAGAAAGGGCTCAGAGCCAATACTTGATGTGCAGTGCATTCGGAAAGTATTCACACCACTTCACCTTTTCCACATTTTGTTATGTGACAGCATCATTCCAGAATGGATGAAATTCATTTTTCCTCACACACAGTACCCCCAAAAGACAATATGAAAAATGTTTTTTTCAATAGACTTTTGCAAATTTATAAAAAATAAAATAATATTAAAAAAAAACCCCTAAGAATTCACATGTACATAAGTATTCAAATCAAATCAAATCAATTTTATTTATATAGCGCCAAATCACAACAAACAGTCGCCCCAAGGCGCTTTATATTGTAAGGCAAAAGCCATACAATAATTACAGAAAAACCCCAACGGTCAAACGAACCCCTATAAGCAAGCAGTTGGCGACAGTGGGAAGGAAAACTCCCTTTTAACAGGAAGAAACCTCCAGCAGAACCAGGCTCAGGGAGGGGCAGTCTTCTGCTGGGACTGGTTGGGGCTGAGGGGAGAGAGTCAGGAAAAAGACATGCAGTGGAAGAGAGCAGAGATCAATCACTAATGATTAAATGCAGAGTGGTGCATACATAGCAAAAAGAGAAAGAAAAACTCAGTGCATCATGGGAACCCCCCAGCAGTCTAAGTCTATAGCAGCATAACCAAGGGATGGTTCAGGGTCACCTGATCCAGCCCTAACTATAAGCTTTTTCAAAAAGGAAAGTTTTAAGCTTAATCTTAAAAGTAGAGAGGGTGCCTGTCTCCCTAATCCAAATTGGGAGCTGGTTCCAGAGGAGAGGAGCCTGAAAGCTGAAGGCTCTGCCTCCCATTCTACTCTTACAAACCCTAGGAACTACAAGTAAGCCTGCAGTCTGAGAGCGAAGCGCTCTATTGGGGTGATATGATACTATGAGGTCCCTAAGATAAGAATGGACCTGATTATTCAAAACCTTAGAAGTAAGAAGAAGAATTTTAAATTCTATTCTGGAATTAACAGGGAGCCAATGAAGAGAAGCCAATATGGGTGAAATATGCTCTCTCCTTCTAGTCCCTGTCAGTACTCTAGCTGCAGCATTTTGAATTAACTGAAGGCTTTTCAGGGAACTTTTAGGACAACCTCATAATAATGAATTACAATAGTCCAGGCTAGAAGAAATAAATGCATGAATTAGCTTTTCAGCATCACTCTGAGACAAGACCTTTCTAATTTTAGAGATATTGCGCAAATGCAAAAAAGCAGTCCTACATATTTGCTTAATATGCGCATTGAATGACATATCCTGATCAAAAATGACTCCAAGATTTCTCACAGTATTACTGGAGGTCAGGGTAATGCCATCCAGAGTAAGATCTGGTTAGACACCATGTTTCTAAGATTTGTGGGGCCAAGTACAATAACTTCAGTTTTATCTGAATTTAAAAGCAGGAAATTAGAGTTCATCCATGTCTTTATGTCTGAAAGACATTCCTGCAGTTTAACTAATTGGTGTGTGTCCTCTGGCTTCATGGATAGATAAAGCTGGGTATCATCTGTGTAACAATGAAAATTTAAGCAATGCTTTCTAATAATACTGCCTAAGGGAAGCATAATAAAGTGAATAAAATCGGTCCTAGCACAGAACCTTGTGGAACTCCATAATTAACCTTAGTCCATGAAGAAGACTCCCCATTTACATGAACAAATTGTAATCTATTAGATAAACCTATGGCATGCTCTAATCTCTGTAGTAAAATTTTATGGTCAACAGTATCAAAAGCAACTGTATTCACAAACTTTGCCATGAAGCTCAAAATTGAGCTCAGGTGCATCCTGTTTCCACTGATCATCTTTAAGATCATCTTTGATCACCTTTGAGATTAATGATTGGATCAATAATTGGAGTCCACTTGGGCTAAATTCAGTTGACTGGACATGATTTTGAAAGGCACACACCTGTCTACATATAAGGTCCCACAGTTGACAGTTCATGTCAGAGCATAAACCAAGCATTAAGTCAAAGGAACTGTCTGTGGACCTCCAATACAGGACTGTCTCGAGGCACAAATCTGGGGAAGCATACAGAAACATTTCTGCTGCTTTGAAGGTCCCAATGAGCACAGTGGCCCCCATCATTCATAAATGGAAGACGTTTGGATCCACCAGGACTTTTCTTAGAGCTGGCTTCCCGTCTTAACAGAGCGATCGAGGAGAAGGACCTTAGTCAGGGACGTGACCAAGAACTCGATGGTCACTGTGTCAGAGCTCCAGCAGTCCTCTTTAGAGAGAGGAGAACCTTCCAGAAAGACAACCATCTCAGCAAGTATTGGCTGGTTGTAGGGGTAATGGCTATAGTAGGTATAGTATTGCCATCCCTACAGTGAAATATGGTGGTGGCAGCATCATGCTGTGGGGATGTTTTGCAGCAGCAGGAACTGGGAGACTAGTCAGGATTGAGGGAAAAATGAATGCAGCAATGTACAGAGATGTCCTGGATGAAAACCTGCACCAGAGCACTCCTGACCTGACACGAGGGCGATGGTTGATCTTGTCAAAGGAGTGGCTTCAGGACAACTCTGTGAATGTCCTTGAATGGCCCAGCCAGAGCCCAGACCTGAATCTGATTGAACATCTCTAGAGAGATATGAAAATGGATGTGCACTGACGCTCCCCATCCAACCTGATGGAGCTTGAGAGGTGCTGCAAAGAGGAACAGGCAAAACTGCCCAAAGATAGGTGAGCAAAGCTTGTGGCATAATATTAAAGAAGCCTTTGTTCCCAAAGTACTGAGCAAAGGGTGTGAATTCTTAGTTTTTTATGGAGGGATGGAGGCAGTGTGACACACGAGGACCAAGGGGTGTCGTTCTTTCAGGACTTCTCGGCTGAGGTGGTGAAGAAAAGAATCAGCAACTGCACGTAGAAAGCTCCGTCAAGAGGCGATCCCCCAAAGGGTAAGGCTCATATAATAGTTAGCAATAAAAAGGGGAAAGATCCGGAACAATGTTCTTCCTACCGTCAAATAAGTTTACTTGGAGTAGACCTAAAAATACTTTCTAAAATTGTGGCTAATAGATAAGAACAAGTAATAATGGAGATAGTTTATACAGATCAAACAGGATTTATCAAAGGTCACACATCTTCAAACAACTCAAGACGGCTAATTGATATCGTTCATCATCTAGATTTGAATCAAATTCCAAGTGCCATTGTAGCAGTGGACGCAGAGAAAGCATTTGATCGCATAGAGCGTGAATATATGATAAATGTTCTAAAAAGATTTAGCTTCCAGGCTGATTTTATCAGGTGGGTGTACATTTTGTACGAGCTACCCTGCACTTCAGTGCTCACAAATGGTATCATTTCATCATCATTTCCCCTCAATCAAGGTACAGCCCAAGGAAGACCATTCTCTCCTTTATTATTCTTGTTAGCTATTGAGCCACTAGCAATACCTGTCCGACAAACACATAATATTAAGGGTACAATGATAGGAACAACACAACATAAAATACTATTATATGCGGATGATATCCTCTTGACAGAATATCCTCGACAGTTAACAGAACCGACAAACACATTTACCAGTCTTAATCAAATGTGTTGAGGAATTTGGTCAGATTTCTGGCTATAAGGTTAATTTTACAAAATCTGAAATTATGCTTTTAGGGATATCTAACAATACTAAACCAAATTTTGTAAAACCGTTTTGCTGGGCGCCCAAAGGATTTACATACCTGGGGGTGAAGATAACACCTAAGATTAATGAACTTTACATTGAAAACATTGATCCCATAATAAAACATGTGAAAGAAAAAATGACAAGCTGGAAGAAACTCCCCATTTCCTTTCTTGGGAGGATCAATCTTGTGAAGATGACAATCTTTCCTAACTGACTTACCATGCTGTCAATGCTGTTTGTTGTTTTGAAAAGGAAACACATAAAAGATATAAATAAGGCTTTATCCGACTTTATCTGGCCTGGCAGAAAGCCTAAATGATGGAATTGAACTTGGTTAACACCCTCCTCTCAGCCACCTCCTCCAGAGAGTCCAGAGGACAGCTCAGGACAGAGCTGGACTTCCTGACCAGCTTGTTCAGTCTCTTTCTCTCCCGCTCTGTGCTGGCCAGGGCCCAACAGATGACAGCATAGAGGAGAGCTGAGGCTACAACAGAGTTGCCTGCTCACTCCAGAGGATCTCAGTCTCCTTAGGAGGTGGAGGCGACTCTGACCTTTTGTGTACAGGGCGTTGGTGTTGTGAGTCCAGTCCAGTTTGCTGTTGAGGTAAACACATTATTATCAGGTTGTCCTAAAAGTTCCCTAAAAAGCCTTCAGTTAATTCAAAATGCTGCAGCTAGAGTACTGACGGGGACTAGAAGGAGAGAGCATATCTCACCCATATTGGCCTCTCTTCATTGGCTTCCTGTTAATCCTAGAATAGAATTTAAAGTTCTTCTTCTTACGTATAAGGTTTTGAATAATCAGGTCCCATCTTATCTTAGGGACCTCGTAGTACCATATCACCCCAATAGAGCACTTCGCTCTCAGACTGCAGGCTTACTTGTAGTTCCTAGGGTTTGTAAGAGTAGAATGGGAGGCAGAGCCTTCAGCTTTCAGGCTCCTCTCCTGTGGAACCAGCTCCCAATTCAGATCAGGGAGACAGACACCCTCTCTACTTTTAAGATTAGGCTTAAAACTTTCCTTTTGCTAAAGCTTATAGTTAGGGCTGGATCAGGTGACCCTGAACCATCCCTTAGTTATGCTGCTATAGACGTAGACTGCTGGGGGGTTCCCATGATGCACTGTTTCTTTCTCTCTGTATGCACCACTCTGCATTTAATCATTAGTGATCGATCTCTGCTCCCCTCCACAGCATGTCTTTTTCCTGGTTCTCTCCCTCAGCCCCAACCAGTCCCAGCAGAAGACTGCCCCTCCCTGAGCCTGGTTCTGCTGGAGGTTTCTTCCTGTTAAAAGGGAGTTTTTCCTTCCCACTGTAGCCAAGTGCTTGTTCACAGGGGGTCGTTTTGACCGTTGGGGTTTTACATAATTATTGTATGGCCTTGCCTTACAATATAAAGCGCCTTGGGGCAACTGTTTGTTGTGATTTGGCGCTATATAAAAAAATTGATTGATTGATTGACTGATTTGAAACTGTCCACAGTCTTTATATCCTCCCCCTGGATGTTCACCGGTGGGTGAGGTGGTGGTTTCCTTCTTAAATTGATCACCATCTCCTTTGTCTTACTGGTGTTGAGACACAAGTGGTTGCGCTCACACCAGTCCATGAAGTCTGTGATGACTGACCGGTACTCCAGCTTGTTCCCCTCAGACTCACAACCCATAATGGTGGAGTCATCAGAGAACTTCTGGAGGTGGCAGCTGTCTGTGTTGTAGGTGAAGTCCGAGGTGTAGAGGGTGAAGAGGAAAGGCGAGAGGACAGTGCCCTGGGGGGCCCCGGTGCTGCACCTTACCACCTCAGACTGACAGCTACGCAGCCGCACGTACTGCGGGCAGTCAGTGAGGTAGTCGATGGTCCAGGCGCAAAGTTACCAGCGCAAAGTTCAAAAGCCAGCATCTGTGATTGTAGGGGGGTGTGTTAGTGCCCATGGCATGGGCAACTTACACATCTGTGATGGCACCATCAATGCTGAAAGGTACATCCAGGTTTTGGAGCATCACATGCTGCCATCCAAGCAACGTCTTTTGCTTATTTCAGCAAGACAATGCCAAGCCACATTCTTCAGACTTCAGACAACTTTACTGATCCCAAAAAAGGGCAATTATGTTTACACTCCAATTACCTCAGACAAGATACAGCAATTAATCCACAATTATTACTTGTTTACCGTAATAATGGCACACATCAATTCTGCACATGTTAGAACAGTGTGGCTTTGTAGTAAAAGAGTGTGGGTACTAGACTGGCCTGCCTGCAGTCCAGACCTGTTGCCCATTGAAAATGTGTGGCACATTATGAAGCACAAAATACAACAACGGAAACCCCAGACTGTTGAACAACTGAAGTCGTACATCAAGCAAGAATGGGAAAGAATTGAAAGGATGCACTGTATATCAAGGACAGACTGCTGTTGGAATAATCTGTCCATCCTTTTCTCCAGCTGGAGCTGAGCTCTTTGTAGACAAAAAGGATAAGACCCTTTGACCCTAGAGCCCCTGTGCCCCTATATTGTCTATGGTGTGCTCAATGACATTACAGTCAAAAGGGGTACCATCTTCCATTGCTTTCATCAGGTTTTAAACCTCGACAGATGTTACAGCTTTTACTAACTTAGTCCTATGATCTAATGCCTATCACTTGAAAACAAATTAGAGAAGGTAATAAGTGGAAAATGGCATTTAAAGTGCCCAGTGGTCATGAGGAGTATCTGGTCATACCTTCTGTCCTACACTCCTGCTGTGTTCCATTGTTTGGTTAATGATGTTATTCAAGGCTTTACGAATGTGTTTGTGTAATTAGATGATATTTTCTAAGAATACTGAGGAGCATGTTCAACATGTCATGCTTGTTTTACCACAACAAGAGCCACCTATTTGTGAAAGCTAAAAAAGGTGAATTTCACCAGTCTCCAGTCACATGTTTGGGCTTTGTCATCTCTCCAGACAAGATTGGGATTGGGATGGATCCGGCAAAGATCGGTGTGGCGCTGATTTAGCTATTTACTGAGAGCAATTACGCTTCCTTGGCTCTGTAAATTTTGACCTTTGATTCATTTGTAAATATAGCTCTTTAGCTACCCCCTTGCACCAACTAACTATCCACTCTAAATTTCAGTGGTAATTTCAGTAGTGGCAGACGCAGCCACTATTACAGATGCTCCAGCAGTTGAAACAGTACTTGTCTTTAGCTGCAATGCTGACAATGCCAGACCCTTTTGGGCAGTTCATTGTTCAGGTAGACATCTCAGACGTGGGAGTGGAAGTGAGTCTATCTCAGTGTTCCATCAAGTATAATAAGGTGTATCCATGTGCTTTCTTTTCCAGAAAGCTGTCCTCAGCGGAGTGTAACTAAGATGTGAGGAATCGTGATATGTTGATGTGGGGAATCACTATTGAATTAGCTTTAAAAAAGTGGACCATTGGCTTGAGGGGGTTAGCCAACCTTTTCTTGTATGGACAAACCACAAAAAATTGGAGTTTCTTCATTCAGCACACACACTGAACTCCTTACAGGCTAGGTTGAGAGATTCAAATTTACAATCTCTTGCAGTCCTAGGTCTTGCAATAGCAAACTGGACACTTTGTCAAGTCAATTTTCAGTCACAGATCTGTGTTTTGGAAAATTGAAAAACTTTTGAGGCAGTCCCTGAATGATGTTCAGGTTCTGGATGAGTGCCCACCTCATGGGATGTTTGTTCCTGACACTCAGATATCAACCACTGGCATTTGGGCACAACTCTAAATTGGTCTGTCATCTAGGTTGCAGTTACGTGCAACATTTAATTTCTCAGGGATTCTGGTAGTTTACCTTAGCTAATAATGTGTGGGAGTTTGTTGCAGCCTGTCTGATTTATGCTCAATGCAAATCTGTTAAGCAGCCACTCACAGTCTCCTTCAGTCTCTTCGACTCCCCACTGCCCCTTGTCCAACATTTAAAAATATTATGACTGGGTTGCCAGACACGTTGACTATTCTTGAATCAGTTTTTAAAGAAGGTACACATCATTCCTTTGTCTAAATTGTTGTCAGCCAAAGAAACAGCCTTCTGCATGTGTTTTGCCAATATGGACTCCGTCTGGACATCGTCTCTGACCATCGTTTCCAGTTCATTTAATTTTGATTTTTACATAAACCTTGGTACAACAATGGATGTAGGGGCTGATCCAGAAAACGAATCTTTTTGGGCACCATTCTGAGACAGTGAAACATTTTAAAAAAATTTTATTTTATGAAAATACATTGGTTGAACCTAATTAAAAACCATGCATATGGTCAGACAGTTGTAATATGAGTTTGGAATAAATTGCTAGGATCTGAGTTTGCACTTTTGGAGAAGTATAGTGTGCACTCTACTGAGTATCTTCACAGTATGAATTTGTTTTTGTCTCCATTGATCAAACAATTTTGCAATTTATTTCAGAAATCAAAACAAATTTCAACCACCAACTCTCCAAAATTATATTTTACAGACCAAAATAAATGGTCTATATGTGGTGGCAACAGCATACATTTTAAAATTTACAAGGTTAATGCATGTTGGAATCATATTTCCCCTGATAAGTTATTGCCTGCAAGTTCAAAATAAAATACACACATAAAACAAACATACAAACAAAAAACTCACTCAATAATTTCTGCCTAAACTGTAGCTCAGTCCTTGCATTGCTGTTTATAAGCAGCAAATATAGTCTGCAGAACACTGTATAAAACAAACATCTTACCGTACTGTATAATCCACTCTGAAGATTTACAGTGGCTCAACGAACAAATTATAAATGCTGAACTGGTGAAGTCAAGGATGAATAATTCAAAACAAATTTAGATTAACGCATACATTAAATTATAAATCAGCAGAGTGCTTGGAGGCAACAAGGACTGACTGCTGCTATAAATTTGGGATAAGCCACTGGTTGGAATGGATGTTATAAATGTGTGTTACTTGTGATGAAGTTCAGTGTCAATGGAGAAACTCCCAGCGGCTGCTTGGAGTGTCACTGTAAGAGGCTTTGTTTTGTCTTAAGTAGACGAATGATGGTGGATTAGACAGTGGAGTGAAAAATAAGGGCACTGCAGGTGTGAAAATCTAGGACAAACCGGCAGATGGGAAAGGATTTTTATCCCCATGTATTCCAGAAGGACTATGTAACAAATAGAGCATTTTTAATGCCACTAGTAAAGCAGATTCTACTACAGTCATCTTGTCAAATATCAGTATCCCCTTGACTGACTGATAAAACATAATAATCCTCCAAGATACTGAGGCAGACCAATGTCTGAAGTGGACCTTATCTGTTTCTCCATGGAAATGATGTTTGTTAGATATGACGGGTTAAGGCATAGTGTTACAGCAGCGGTCACCAGCCGTACTCCTGGGCCCGGTTTCATAAAGCAGTCTAATCTTTTGGTCAACTAAACTGACTTAGTTGACTACAGTTAGTCGCCCAACGTTATCTGTCTAATCTCCATTTCACATTGATGGCTAAACTTGTAGATTAGCCGCCTTATGTTAGTTGATGATTTTCACGGTCATAGCAGCCTCGTGAGTGCCGTTGCCAAGAAACACCACCAATGTGCGACAGTTTTGTTTACTTCTGGGTTGGTCCAATTGCTACAAACTTGGCAGAGTCCGTTGCAGCAGAGGAGGAGCGTTCCCGACCTCAGTGTCCGTAAAAATCTCCAATGGATTATTCCAATCCCAGAACACCCCTCCTGCTGCAAGTCTCTCCTTCCTCCTCCATCAAGTGGTGGCACCTGATAGCTGCCGTTCTTGAGGTAAGACACTGAAGTTTTTCAAGTAAAATAAGATTAGTCTCCTCTGTACCAGGCTAAAACTTTAGTCGGGTAACGTGAGCTTTAGCCCACTAAGGACTTTGTGCAACGACGAACTGGAGGTCACCTGCTGGGCATGTTTTCCAACTCTCCCTTCTCCACCCACTGCTACATAACTATGTCAGGTGAGCTTAGCCAGTCAAGAACTAAGAAACACCAGGGCCGGTTTTATGGAGCTAAATCAAGGCCAAACATTTTGTAATCTGAAAATAAAAAAAGATTGAAAAAATAAATTTTGAAACTGAAAATTAAAGTTTTGTAATCTGAAAATAAAAAAAGATTGAAAAAATAAGTTTTGAAACTGAAAATTAAAGTTTTGTTCTTGAATTTTATAATCATTTAAAAAGAATTATCAAAATAAAAATAAGTGTAAGATATATATTTTTCAGTTTAAATAAATTTTTGATTCAGGTCTGTAATTTTTTGATCAAATAATTTATTTTCATTCATATTTCTTTTTTCACCTTCAGATCTTTTTTCACTTTTAGATCTTATTTTTTTCAGTTTCAAACTTTTGGCCCTGTTCTGGCGTGGGAGGGTGTGGCTTTGATTGAGAGGGGCGTGGAATTGTGAGTGACAGCAGAGCAATCAGTCCTCACATGATGTTGCTTTCAGGAAACGTGGTTACTTTGATAGATAATGACTTAACACTTTCTCTCCACTGTGTTGTCTTGATACCTGTAAATGAAGTGATGCTAAAGATGTCTATTACAAGTAATTCTAGACCACTCTTGGTCATTTTTGATGTTTAAAAACTGTAAAGTTTAACACCTATACCTAAAAAAACCAATGTGTCCCAAATGCACACAGGACCGTGAACGCAGCGCAGCATCGCTGTATATAAATGAGGCAGGTTGCACATTTTACAGGCTGCAGTGGAGTGTTATGAGCTTTCTAAGTGACACACACAGAGACCTAGCTCAGCAGATCTGAAGAAAGCTTTAATATGGACACAACCAAGCAGACCGCCCAGAAATCCAAAGCTGCCCAGAAGAGCGCTCTGGCTACCGGCGGTGTGAAGAAGCCTCACCGTTACAGGCCCGGCACTGTGGCACTCCGCCGCTACCAGAAATCCACAGAGTTGCTGATCCACAAGCTGCCCTTGCAGCACCTGGTGAGAGAAATCGCTCAGGACTTCAAGACCGACTTCCGCTTTCAAAGCTCGCTGTGATGTTCTGCAGGAGGCCGGCGAGGCTGACCTGGTCAGCAGCTTGTGGATCAGCAGCTTTGTGGATTTCTGGTGGCGGTGGATCTCTCTCAGCGCCTCAGTGCCGGACCTGTAACGGTGGGGCTTCTAAACACCGCCAGTAGCCGGAGCGCTCTTCCGGGCGGCTTTGGCTTTGGATACGGGTGGTCTGCTTGGTTCTGGTCACATTAAGTTTATGCTGTGAAACTGCCGGCCACTTTGTTACATCGTCATTAAAGTCACTATCCGGTACAACATATGGATCCACTGAACCAACTGCAACACATCGATCACAATAAACAGCTTCATCTCGAGGGTTTAAAGCCTCGTAATAAGCTTTCATTCTCTCTGTTTTCTTTCACGCACCAGCCACGTAGTAAATAAACGATGGAGACAGGAGCAGAGTCAATATCTATCAAAGTAACCACGTTTCCTGAAAGCAACATCATGTGACGACTGATTGCTCTCCTGTCACTCACAATTCCACGCCCCTCTCAATCGAAGCCATGCCCTCCCATGCCAGAACAGGGCCAAAAGTTTGAAACTGAAAAAATAAGATCTGAAAGTGAAAAAAAGATCTGAAGGTGAAAAAAAGAAATATGAATGAAAATAAATTATTTGATCAAAAAAATTCCAGACCTGAATCAAAAATTTATTTAAACTGAAAAATATATATCTTACACTTATTTTTATGTTGATAATTTTTTAAATGATTATAAAATTCAAGAACAAACATTGAATTTTCAGTTTCAAAATTTATTTTTTCAATCTTTTTTTATTTTCAGATTACAAAACTTTTGGCCTTGATTTATCTCCATACAGTTTCATAAAGTAGTCTAATCTTTCAGTCTACTAAACTTACTTAGTTGACTACAGTTAGTCTCCCAACATTATCCGTCTAATCACCGTTTCACATCGATGGCTAAACTTGTAGATTAGCTGTCTTACATGAGTCAATGATTTTCACAGGCATAACGGCCTCACGTGTGCCATTGCCAAGAGATGGCTCCAATGCGCAACAGTTTTGTTTACTTCCGGGTTGGTTGTTGTCATCAACTATCCAGTCTTTGTTTTGTTAACTGGCTTAATTAGCATTTACACACCCATAGAAACTGCTTAGCTCTTAGCCTAGCAGTTTCTTCTTCTACACTTCCGTCAAGCCTTTTGTGCACACAATGTTGTGAAAGTGTTGGAACACGGACCCACAACAGGGGGCGCAATGAACGGACAATGGAGAAGGTAAAGAACAAGATTTACTTCTGTGAAACAGGCACAATTAATATAACAAACACAATTTGGGGTCGAATCCGCTGGTGTCGTGTGGGCAGGCTCGAAGGTAGGAGACGTCCGTCTCAGTCGAACCGGAACCACCCAGATCTCCTCTGCCACCGAACCCTGGAAATACTGGAACCGCCAAGTCCCGAATTCCCAGGTGGCCACTGCCTCCGCTCGTCGGATCCGGTACTGCTGGCAGGAGAGAGCGACAACACACAGGCGTGGATGACCGCACCCAGTAACGGAGAGGGGAGAAGCCGCCTCCACCTCTTGTCAAAGAACAGCAGGAAGGTGAGTACTTATCCAAAACAGTGAAGCTATCTGTAGTCACCAGTCCTGAAAAGGTTTAATAGGTTTAGCTGGTTAATATATATAAATGCAGAGAATACTACCTTAGTCTTAGGCGATATCTCGGCACTGAGGTGGAGACGCCGTCCTCCTGATATACCTCGGTGCTGAGTAGAAACAGCTGTGTTTGGTGATGGGTGACAGCTGTCACCCAGATTACTCCCATGATGCGGTAGCGCCCTCTGGTGCCTGGAGCCCGCACTCCAGGCAGGGCGCCCTCTGGTGGTGGTGGGCCAGCAGTACCTCCTCTTCAGCGGCCCACACAACAGGACCCCCCCCTCAACGGGCGCCTCCTGGCGCACGACCGGGCTTGTCCGGATGGCGTCGGTAGAAGTCGGCCAGGAGGGCCGGGTCCAGGATGAAGCCCTTCTTCACCCAGGAGCGCTCCTCGGGGCCGTACCCCTCCCAGTCCACCAGATACTGAAAACCCCGGCCCATCCGACGGACGTCAAGGAGCCGGCGGACAGTCCAAGCCGGTGCTCCGTCGATGATCCGG
This sequence comes from Thalassophryne amazonica, assembly GCF_902500255.1. NCBI lineage: Eukaryota > Metazoa > Chordata > Actinopteri > Batrachoidiformes > Batrachoididae > Thalassophryne > Thalassophryne amazonica. The sequence continues at coordinate 44,694,121 of NC_047107.1, forward strand.
GCAGGAGGCGGTGCCGGACCCGGGGTGCAGAGGGGTGAGGTGTGAAGAGGCTTGATCCGGGAAACATGGAAAACTGGATGGATCCGCAGTGAGGCCGGAAGCTGGAGCCTCACTGCGGCGGGGTTGATGACCTTGAGGATTTTATACGGTCCGATGTATCGTTCTTGCAGTTTAGGTGAGTCAACCTGTAGGGGAATGTCCTTGGTGGACAACCAGACCTCCTGCCCAGGACGATACTTGGGGGCCGGGGCTCGTCGCCGGTCTGCATGTTTCTTCGCCCTCGTCCGGGCCTGCAACAAGGCAGAGCGGGCGGCCCGCCACACCCGACGGCACTTCCGTAGGTGGGCCTGGACCGAGGGCACACCGACCTCTCCCTCAACCACCGGAAACAAGGGGGGCTGATACCCCAAGCACACCTCAAACGGGGAGAGGCCGGTGGCTGATGACACTTGACTGTTGTGGGCGTACTCAATCCAGGCCAGGTGGGTACTCCAGGCCGTCGGGTGCGCGGCTGTCACACAGCGAAGTGTCTGCTCCAGTTCTTGATTCGCCCGCTCTGCCTGCCCGTTGGTCTGGGGATGGTACCCAGACGAGAGGCTGACCGTGGCCCCCAGTTCCCGGCAGAAGCTCCTCCAGACATGCGAGGTGAACTGGGGACCGCGATCGGAGACGATGTCTGATGGTATGCCATGCAGACGGACGACGTGGTGGACCAGGAGGTCCGCTGTCTCCTGGGCCGTAGGGAGCTTCGGGAGGGCCACGAAGTGGGCCGCCTTGGAGAAACGGTCCACTATCGTGAAGATGACAGTGTTTCCCTGGGACGGCGGGAGACCCGTGACGAAATCCAGGCCGATGTGGGACCAGGGGCGATGAGGCACAGGCAATGGCTGTAGTTGCCCTGAGGTCTTTCTATGATCGGCCTTGCCCCTGGCGCAGGTGGTACAGGCCTGGACGTAGTCCCGGACGTCGGTCTCCAGGGATGCCCACCAGAAGCGTTGCCGGACGACTGCCACGGTCCTTCGCACCCCTGGGTGACAGGAGAGCTTAGAACCGTGACAGAAGTCCAGGACTGCGGCCCTAGCCTCTGGTGGGACGTACAGTCTGTTTTTTGGTCCGTTTCCGGGGTCCGGGACACGGGTCAGGGCCTCCCGGACGGTCTTCTCCACGTCCCAGGTGAGGGCGGCCACGATAGCGGACTCCGGGATGATGGGATCCGGGGGATCCGACGGTTCCGTTTTGACCTCATCTTCGTGCACCCGGGACAACGCATCCGATCTCTGATTCTTGGTCCCGGGGCGGTAGGTAATCCGGAAGTCAAAACGGCCAAAGAACAGTGACCAGCGGGCTTGCCTGGGGTTCAGATGCTTGGCGGTTCTGATGTACTCCAGGTTCCGATGGTCAGTGAAAACCGTGAATGGCACGGCTGTTCCCTCCAACAGATGTCTCCACTCTTCGAGGGCCTCTTTCACATCAAGGAGTTCCCGATTGCCGACGTCATAATTCCGTTCAGCGGGGGTCAACCTGCGAGAAAAATAGGCACACGGGTGAAGGACCTTATCGGTCTTCCCGCTCTGGGAGAGCACCGCTCCTATCCCTGAGTCCGAGGCGTCCACTTCAACCACTAACTGGCGGCTAGGATCGGGCTGCACCAGAACTGGTGCAGACGAGAAGCGCCGTTTCAACTCCTTGAACGCGGCCTCGCACCGGTCCGACCAGGTGAAGGGAACTTTGGGAGAGGTCAGGGCTGTCAGGGGGCTAACTACCTGACTGTAGCCCTTAATGAACCTCCTATAGAAATTAGCAAAACCGAGGAACTGTTGCAGCTTCCTACGGCTTGTTGGTTGGGGCCAATCTCTCACCGCCGCAACCTTGGCCGGGTCCGGGGCGACGGAGTTGGAGGAGATGATAAACCCCAGGAAGGACAAAGAAGTGCGGTGGAACTCACACTTCTCGCCCTTCACAAACAGACGGTTCTCCAACAACCGCTGCAGAACCTGACGGACATGCCGGACATGAGTCTCAGGATCCGGGGAAAAGATGAGTATATCGTCTAGATATACGAAGACGAACCGGTGCAGGAAGTCCCGCAAGACATCGTTTACCAACGCTTGAAAAGTCGCGGGAGCATTAGTGAGACCGAACGGCATGACCAGGTACTCAAAATGACCTAAGGGGGTGTTAAATGCCGTCTTCCATTCGTCTCCCTTCCGAATCCGAACCAAATGATACGCATTTCTAAGATCCAGCTTGGTGAAGATTTTGGCTCCATGCAAGGGAGTGAACACTGAATCCAACAAGGGCAACGGGTATCGGTTGCGAACCGTGATCTCGTTCAACCCCCTGTAATCAATGCATGGACGAAGCCCGCCATCTTTTTTACCCACAAAAAAGAAACCTGCGCCCATCGGTGAGGTGGAATTCCGGATCAATCCGGCAGCTAATGAGTCCCGGATGTAGGTCTCCATTGATTCGCGTTCCGGCCGTGAGAGGTTGTACAGCCTACTGGACGGGAACTCACTGCCTGGAACCAAATCAATGGCACAATCATACGGGCGGTGGGGAGGAAGCGTGAGAGCCAGATCCTTGCTGAACACGTCAGCGAGGTCATGGTACTCCGCCGGCACCGCCTTCAGATTGGGCGGGACTCGGACCTCCTCCTTAGCTTGGGAGCCGGGAGGAACCGAGGAACCTAAACACTCCCGATGGCAGGTTTCGCTCCACTGAACCACTACCCCGGACGGCCAATCGATCCGGGGATTGTGCTTTAGCATCCAGGGAAAACCCAAAACCACACGGGAGGTGGCCTGAGTCACAAAGAACTCGATCACCTCCAGGTGGTTACCTGACACCACCAGAGTTACTGGGGGTGTCTTATGCGTGATTGGTGGGAGTAGGGAGCCATCTAGCGCCCGAACCTGCACAGGCGAGGTAAGAGCCACCAGAGGGAGCCCTATCTCCCTGGCCCATCTACTATCAAGCAGATTCCCCTCAGAGCCCGTGTCCACCAGTGCTGGGGCCTTCAGGGTCGAATCCTCAAACAGGATCGTGACTGGGAGTCGTGTAGCAATGTGGGTGTGTCCCACGTGAATGTTTTGACCCACCCCTGGCCCAGTCTCTAGGGGCGGGCGTTTGGCGTTTGACCGCTCGGGGCAGTCTCTCACATGGTGCTCTATTGAACCACAAACAAGACACGCTCCGTGGGTCCATCTCCTCTGTGCATCTGGTGCCCTAAATGTTGCCCTACTCGTGTCCCTAGCTTCGTCAGTAGGGGGAGCTGTGACCCCACGGAGCGCAGGAACAGAGGAGCGTGGGGAGGGCGGAGCTCGATCGGACCCGGAAGGGAGAGGGACGACGCGTGCCTGGCCACGCCCTTCGCCTCGTTCCCGGCGGCGTTCTTCTAACCGGTTGTCGAGTCGTATGACTAGATCGATGAGCCCATCTAAATCCCGCGGTTCGTCCTTAGCCACCAGGTGCTCTTTTAGGACCAGTGACAGTCCGTTTACAAAGGCAGCGCGGAGGGCAGTGCTATTCCAGCCGGATCTCGCCGCCGCGATGCGGAAGGCGACTGCATAGGCAGCTGCGCTCCGACGCCCCTGTCTTATTGACAGTAGTGCGGTTGAAGCGGACTCTCCTCTGTTGGGATGGTCAAACACTGTTCTGAGCTCCCGTACAAACCCATCGTATGTATGAAGGAGCCGCGAGTGCTGCACCCAGAGCGCTGTAGCCCAAGCGCGTGCCTCCCCGCGAAGCAGATTTATTACATAAGCTACTTTGCTAGCATCAGTCGCGTACATCACGGGACGCTGTGCGAAGACGAGCGAACACTGCATAAGAAAGTCCGCGCACGTCTCCACACAGCCTCCGTACGGCTCTGGAGGGCTTATGTATGCTTCTGGGGACGGAGGAAGGGACCGTTGAACGACCAGTGGAACGTCACTTTCGCGCGCAGGGTCCTCGGGAGGGAGAGCCGCAGCGGCGCCCGAAGGGCGCGCCTCCACTTGTGCGGCGAGAGCCTCCACCCTGCGGTTTAGGAGAACGTACTGCTCGGTCATTAAAGCGATCCGAGAGGTGAAGGCGGTGAGGATCCGCTGCACCTCACCGATTACCCCTCCCGAAGCCTCCGCCGCGCCTTGGTCTTCCATTGGCCGTTCAACAGCCGGTTGACGCCCCTCGGGATCCATGACGCTGGCCGAGATATCCTGTTGTGAAAGTGTTGGAACACGGACCCACAACAGGGGGCGCAATGAACGGACAATGGAGAAGGTAAAGAACAAGATTTACTTCTGTGAAACAGGCACAATTAATATAACAAACACAATTTGGGGTCGAATCCGCTGGTGTCGTGTGGGCAGGCTCGAAGGTAGGAGACGTCCGTCTCAGTCGAACCGGAACCACCCAGATCTCCTCTGCCACCGAACCCTGGAAATACTGGAACCGCCAAGTCCCGAATTCCCAGGTGGCCACTGCCTCCGCTCGTCGGATCCGGTACTGCTGGCAGGAGAGAGCGACAACACACAGGCGTGGATGACCGCACCCAGTAACGGAGAGGGGAGAAGCCGCCTCCACCTCTTGTCAAAGAACAGCAGGAAGGTGAGTACTTATCCAAAACAGTGAAGCTATCTGTAGTCACCAGTCCTGAAAGGTTTAATAGGTTTAGCTGGTTAATATATATAAATGCAGAGAATACTACCTTAGTCTTAGGCGATATCTCGGCACTGAGGTGGAGACGCCGTCCTCCTGATATACCTCGGTGCTGAGTAGAAACAGCTGTGTTTGGTGATGGGTGACAGCTGTCACCCAGATTACTCCCATGATGCGGTAGCGCCCTCTGGTGCCTGGAGCCCGCACTCCAGGCAGGGCGCCCTCTGGTGGTGGTGGGCCAGCAGTACCTCCTCTTCAGCGGCCCACACAACACACAATGCTGCTCAGTGTAACAGGTACGCCTGGAGCTAATGTGAGAGCTGTCACAAACACATCATGACAGTCGTCGTCTGCTGCAACCACGGCTAAAAGTGGAGGAAGTTCTCCTTTTGGAGGAATACGAGTGACATAGGGCTGCTCTTGAGTGTTCCATCAAGTGGTGGTACATGATAGGTGCCATTTTTTTAGGTAAGACAGTGACGTTCTGTTGACTAAAATAAGATTAGCCTCCCCTGTACCAGGCTAAAAACTTTAGTTGGGTAACGTGCAACTTTAGCTGACTAAAAAATAAAAATAAGACTAGACTAAAAATAAGTCAACTGAGTTGATTTGACCCCCCCGGGGTGAAACCTGCTCTGCAATTACTTAAAAAGAACATTTCTATAATTATCTTGAACCAGATTGTTCATTATCACCTTCAGAAACACACACACACACACACACACACACACACACACACACACACACACACACACACACACACACACACACACACACACACACACACACACTTCCACAGCATCTGTACAACAGCTGTAAATGTGATCATTTGTCCCACCAGCCTCCCTTCAAACCTGGAAGTGTTGTATTTTAGTTGTTTTCTTTTGGCACAACCTGGGATTTAGAGATCAGCCTTGAACATAATAAAAAGAAACCTCTTGTTGTAGGTTTGACAGAGTGTTTTGTGCAGCAAGGATTCAGATGTTGCTCTTGGCTTTCTGTCTTCAAAGGAAATGAAGGTTAGCTTCCGGATCAGCAGGTATGGTTTTATCATTACTGGCTAGACAGGAGCTATTTTGTATCCCGTCTTTCTTTCAATGTCTTCCAGAACACTATAGAAATGTCTGGAGGCACTGAGTACAACAGCACAACAGTGTTTTAGTGTTTGTCCTCTCTCACCTTTCTACAAAAGCAGCTGACACATTCACAATCTGGAGCTGAACTGATAAATCATGGCAGGAGGCAGAAATATTGAATTTGAATTTTTATGTTGAAGCTGAAATTAGTAATTTGCAAGTCACCTCCCAAGTACATTGTGGACTGGTTGGACTCGCCAGCTTTTGTGTGAAAAGTTTGCCAACATACAAAATTATTTTCCTTCTGCATTACATCACCACAAGCAGCAAGTTCAGCATTCAACTGGGATTCTTTATATTTTGTTAAATTGATCTCCTGGATAGAATAAAAAACTTGGGGTAGATACGTAATGTAATTCCAGCATATGCTCTAAATATAAAGTAAGTCCCTTGCTCCCTTGTTTTCCACTCAGGGTGGACTGGCGTGTTGATTTGGCACAAGTTTTACATCAGATGTCCTTCCTGATGCAACTCCACATTACATGGATGTGGTGAGGATGGGGCTTGAACCAGGAACCTTCCACACTGCAACCAAGCACACTAACCACTTGGCCACCACTTCTGCTTGCACTTATGCTTGCCATGCTCATGCTTTAGAGCATGTGCTCTAAATATAGATATAATTAAGCGTGAGTTCATTGGGGTAAAAGTCAAAACAGGCATTTATGGTCATTTTCACTAACACATGTTCAAGGTTGTGTAGGATTACTTTGAAAGAATACATGTGGATTACATGTATGTATGTACATATATTTGGATTACTTGTAATCTGATTACCTTTGGATTACATTTCAAAGTAATCTTACCCAGCTCTGCGACATGTTACAATAGACTTGGGATCTTTGAGTAACTTATGCCTAACTCACAACCCGCCCCACATGCTACTACGGGCAGACTATGGGGAGAAATCTGGCAGTTCCTTGCTTGAGACGTGCATCACATGTGAGTATTCAGGAAAAGGGATGGGTATCGGAAACCGGTTCCTTTCAGGTAATGTTAAGAAATGATTCGCATCCTAGTAAGAGCAGAATACTACTGGAATGAATTTGAATAAGGAAAGCTGGGTTTTTCCTCACCAAAATGGATGCTGCACTCACTGCAGTTTATTGTCTGGAATAGTCCCAGATTGCATTTCAGAGCTTCTAGAATTCAAACATT